>NC_140953.1:72379748-72407248 GCF_014529385.1 Adiantum capillus-veneris | reverse complement strand
AAGAGGTAATATACCCTGGTAGGCTGCAGCCCAATTTTCAAGATGGTATTACGAAACAGTTATTCCAATCCTATTGTAGACAACTAGTTAGCAATTCAAAGGGTACTCCATATTTTACAAAATTCTCCTTATATAAAGACCACAACATCTATACAATACAAGTTAGGTGTGCTTCTCTTCTTTTTTTTAATAGGGGACTAGGCCAAAAAAAGTTTATAGTATTTTTTCGTACTGTAAAGAGCAGGCCTAGAGTAGCATTAGTACATACATACTAGATGAAGGGTTCTTTTGATAATAGATTATGTGCAAAAAACCTAAGCAACAATATGCACGGTTTTCAGAGGAAAAAATCAAACATTATTCTATATATCTATCAAGGCTAAGTCATATCTACCAGATATCTATAGCTTTGGTAGGCTAAAGGCCCCATACCCGATGATGTTTTTAGGTACTACGAACCAATTAGTCCCTACCTATTAGTATTTCAAGGGGTAATGCATTTTATTCCAAGTCCTTTTTTTTAAAAAAAAATCCTACACCCAAGTTAGGTGTTTTTAAGGTATTTCCTTGTTTTGTAAAAAGCCCAGCCTGGAGTGGCATCAGCACATATGTACCAGATGAAGGGTTTTTAACATTAGGTTATATCACTTCATAAGCAACATCATGCAAGGTATTCATAAGATCTTTAAACAATATTCCCTATACCTATCAAGGATAGGTCATATATTCCACATACCTATTGTTTGGTGTTTTAGCCCGAGTAAGGACAAAGCAGAGTTATACCCTATTTAGTATAAGAGAAAGGAAGCCATTAGAGTGGCATCAGACACTAGTATAGGAAGTTAGTAAGCTTTTTTATACTTATCCCTCATGGCAACAAACACTGATCTGATATTAGCTTTTGCAGTCCAACACCTGCAGGCAGACTAATGAGTTAGCTCGTAGATCATTTGTCAAAAAATATGCCAGCCTTGTCTTTTCGAACCAGGGAACATCTGTAGCCCAAACACAGTGGTGGACATATCAGGATAAACTCACCAGAGTAACATTATGGGGTCGAGCGCATTTCAAGAAGAACATTAGTCTGGCAATGGTAAAAAAAGCCATGGGTTTAGGTCCGAAGTACTATTACGTTGAGCAGTCTATGAAGCGCGGGTTCTCAAAGCGATTATTCCTACTGGCACAATTTATTCCTCATCACAAGCTCTTCCTATGTCCTCATTTTGGTCCTTACTTACGAGGATACTTTGATTATTCTCCCCGAACCAGAGGTTTAAGCATGGTATTAGCTAATCGTATCCTGCCCCATACTGAACGACCACCCATATGTTTCTATTGCAATAGTTGTTTGTGTGATCATGTAATGGATGGCTTAACCGTGATGTAAGAGGAACCTAGGCGGTTTTATCTGCTCTTATCTATGATAGACTCTCTTTTTTTAGTCAACACTTTTGAACAAGTGTGTGTGTGTGTGTGTGTGTGTGTGTGTGTGTGTGTGTGTGTGTGTGTGTGTGTGTGTGTGTGTGTGTGTGTGTGTGTGTGTGTGTGTGGGTGTGTGTGTGTGTGTGTGTGTGTGTGAGAGAGAGAGAGAGAGAGAGAGAGAGAGAAAGTGTGGTATGTGTGTCATATATACTCTGTGTGTGTGTGTGTGTGTGTGTGTGTGTGTGTGTGAGAGAGAGAGAGAGAGAGTGAGAGAGAGAGAGATCAAGTGTGGTATGTGTGTCATATATACTATGTGTGTGTGTATGTGTGTCATATATACTGTGTGTGTGTGTGTGTGTGTGTGTGTGTGTGTGTGTGTGTGTGTGTGTGTGTGTGTTTGTGTGTGTGTGGTATGTGTGTCATATATACTATGTGTGTGTGTGTGTAGCAGTTCTAAATCTATATAAATATACGCAAACGAACACCAACTGTTCACAGACAACAATTCTAGAAAAGTACAGTGGCTTTGCACAGTAATTTATTTGCAGTTGAAAATAAATTATGTACAAGGTTATGAAGATAACAAAATACAGCTCAAGAATCCTTAAACCCAAAGTCTGGGAAATCTCGTATCACACTACGAGATCCACCATTTGTTAAGAACTGGATGTTTTAATCAAGGAAGGTAGCCCTCACTTGCACCCATAGCCACAAGAAAATTATTCGTTAGCACGTGACTGTACGCAGGTGCTGCAGGGCATCCCAGTTGTTATCCATGTCACCTTAAAAAAACACATAGTTCTTAACTAGTATATTGTTTATATTTGAAAAAACATTTCTTTGGCATTTTGCCAATCTGATACAGAAAAGTGAACACTCATAAAGCATCTATGTATGTCAGAATTTCCAAATTTATAAACCTGAGCTCACCCCCTTTTTTTATTTTTATTTTTAACATTATTTCTCAAGAAATATTTATGCTTATCATGTCATGTCTGCCATACTATAGCCCAAGCCAGATATAAACTGTTATATATATATATATATATATATAGATATATATAGATATATATATATATATATATATATATATATATATATATCATAAAGCCCTAGATGAGTTAGTCCTTAGACGAGACTCAGACCTGTCGAAAAAGAAACGACAAAAGATTCACCAGCAAAGATCAGTTAAAGGGAATTATATGACTTTCCTTATCATACCAAGGCCTTAAAAACCAACTTCTAGAAGCTTTTATGTATATAGTGCAAGATGTTAGGTATGAATCAGTTAATATATACTTGAGTGAAATTAGGAAGCCAGCAGATGAAGACCAGCAAATTCTATTGAATAGCCGAGTTTCAAACCAACCAAGACCTTCAAACCTCAGTCACTATGTTGAAGTAATGGTAAGTCACCGAACACTATCACTAAACTTCATAGTATGAGATGTATAAAAGACCGAGTAACTTTGCAACCAGCTTAATCATGTATGTGTTGCCACACTTTAGCTCCATAGACAATCCGGTATGTGTTGCCACTCTTAATCAATCTAGTATGTGTTGCCACTCTCAGCTTTTTAAAGAATTAGAAAAAGAGCAACCTATCAGAAGCTAGTACTAAGTAAATATAAAATAGTTTTTAGTAGATTCAGTGAGATAGGCATCTGCTCTAAAAACCAATTCGATCTTACTAGTAGGTGATGTAATATGGTAGAACCAGTTAAGTCAATTTGCAAAACCAAAATTTTCTCCTACACGTGGTTATGAGATACTACTTACTACCAACCAAATATCAGACGACAGGACACCATTTCCGAAACCTGTATTAAGTGCCCTCATAATAATCTACAGCTGATTCAATAGAATAGGTACCAGAACTAGAAAGTGAATCAGTCAAGGGACTGTCCTCTTACTGAAAGGACCTCAGCAAAGTAGTGTTACAATAAACCAAAATATCTTTTCAACTTTATAAGATCATTACAGCTCATTTTTCTGTGAATTTCTGGTATATTTTTTTCTCTGCAGTATCCCTTTCAAGAGTACATTACATCTAATGAGTAGTTTTTTAACAGAACATAACATCATCACCCATATATACAATTCCTTTCCTTTAAGTACCATACAATCCTCTTACCTCAGCAGTCAAACTCCCTTATACCAGGCAGTCTCCCCATTTTTCTTTTTTTCTTTTTTAAATTACAGATTATTCCTCAGAAAACCAATTTTACAGCACTTTTTACGGCAACCAGACATATTACCATCATCATTCAAAAAAAAAAACCAGGTATTTCTCAATTTAACTGAGCCATTCACACTTCTTCCCTTAACAGTAAGAGTCAATTTCCAGAACCAGGTTATATATCTATTCTTTTGTTTATTTTACAAAAACAAACACTATTAGTCAAAAGAGGGTTACAATTTCCTAACTGTCCCAGAGCAGACATGTACTCCCACTAAAGTCTCTTCATTCCAAGTCTCTTCATTCCAAAAATTCGATACCAGTATTCTGAGTTTATTCAGTCTGAGTTCAGCACATGTAAAAGTTGTACTCCGACTCTTTAGTATTACAGCAGACATAGGTTTCCAACATTACATGCACACTATTTTTAGCTTATTTTTTTAGATATTTGTGAATTTCTGGCTCTATGTAAAGACCAGCAAGACATACATCAAACAATTGAATAATCCCAGCTAACATTACCTTTTCCAATGCAGTCCACTCCCTAATCATACCATTAGACATGCTCAAGTCATATTATTCCATAGCCGACAGTGTCACACTAATCCCCTCCAAAAAAGATATAGCATACAAAACCAGTTTTTATTTCCCCTTCCGCTAATTTCACGGACCCATACCACATAAGTCAAAGAAAAACCATAACTTGCATCGATGACAAAGCAAGCCAATCTTATATCTCCTCTTACTCCTTTTACACACGAAAGCTCAGTAACCGGAAACGAATTAACTGGTTTTTTTAAAAAAAACTTTCTCAAAACAATCTCAGCAAAGCTACACTGTGTTATAGAAATTCCCTAGAGCAAGACAGAAAATTTTTGTTAACGTGAAGATTAGGAGACGATGACGCCTCCACAATGGCTTTCTCCGATTTTTTCGGCATGTTTGAGCCACAGCAACGAGTAGATAGAATACGCACAATTTTGAACTAACACACGTAGAGAAATGATAACAGAGCACGCAGCTATGTGAGTATGATAACTCATCTTAGAAGTCATATTTATATAGTTGATGCTCCTCTGTAGCAGACGGGACAGTTGAGTTGGACAAGTTATGCCCACAATCGAGGAAGTCAGTCCAGGCACGTACACCAGTATCCCCCATAGCCTAAGATCCGGAGGCAGAATCCGGAGGTTAACAGGGAAGATTCCTCAATATCCGCACCTACTGCTCAAGGGAAAAATGGCGGGGAAGACTGTCATCGCAGACCATTCCTCAAAAACCTAAGCGGTGGTGTGCAGTAGATGCAAGAAGGACCTCAAGCCACGCTTACAACAAATTAAAGATTTGTACTGTGACCAACACAATGTGAAGCCAAGTTGGACAGTCCACCTCAAACTATGGTAACATAAGATAGCATATATTCCCATAGTCAAAGCCCGGTTTTATCCACTAGTAGTGGTTATATTCGGTGTCGGGTATTTAAACCCCATTAGGTATTTTTATTTGCTATCCTAGCCTGACCTTAAGTTTTAGCATTTCCTTAGTGTAAAACACCTTTCTACACTGTGAGTATATGATATTTTTTGGGAAAACTTTCCAAATCATAATAATTCTTAGGATTTAATAAACTGTTTTAATTCTAAATGGTTGTTTAAATAAATTAAAAAACAAATCTCGAGTATCATTTCCAGAGTAAGTGGTTTTTAACTATTTTGTTTTAATTTGAATGCAAAGCCCGGTCAGACAGACTACATCACCCCAAGGTAAAATTAAATAGCAATAGTTCCCATATTCATACCCAGGTCTCTAGACTCATAGCTAGTAGGCTGTATCAGGTCTCAGGTATATATACACAGTAGGTATTTATACCTGCTATCCATGCCCTATGCTAAGCTTCCGCCCGCACACTAGTGTGAAAAAAACACCTTTTAAAGTGTGAGAGACAACACCATATTAGGCACACTTTCCTATATCAAAAATGGTTTTATTAGAGATGGTTGGCCAAATATAAAACCCCAAGTATAGAGTATCATTTCCAGAGTTTGGCATTCTTCATCTATTTTGCATCCTTGGTGTATTATGGCCTACTGTCATGACCAGGTTTTTTTCATAGCAACTGCACATCTCTTTATGTCAAATGAATCTATACGTCGAGCAACATTACTCCGTTATGAACAGCATCTATTCCCGCAGTTAGGAACTTCTATTTCCCAAACAAAGTGGTGGACATATCAAGACAGAGTGACCAGAGTGACACTTTGGGGTCATGAACATTTCAAGAATAATATCCGATTGGCGATGTTTACTGAAGCAGTGGGTCTAGGGCCTAAGTATTATTATATCGAGCATTCCATAAAGCCTGGTTTTTCAGATCGGCTATATCTGCTAGCCCAGTTTCTACCTCCTCAGAAGATTTTCCTATACCGTAGTTATGGTCATCAGCTACGAGGATATTTTAACTATACTCACCACACTCGGGAGTATGGAGTAGCCTTGGCGACTCGTATCGTGCCTTTGGCAGAGAGGCCAAATACTTGCTTCTACTGTGACAGTTGTTTGTGTGATCATGTGATGGGCGGCATAATAGAGATGTAGCTGCAAAGCTCATTAGCTAAGCTTTTTTTTGTCCCGTGACAGCTTTTGTGTGTGTGTGTGTGTGTGTGTGTTTCTTATTTAAGCTATGGAATAGGATGATTCATTGTGTTGAGTAGTGTTTGGAGAAGGTTTGCCTAAGCTTAGCCATTAAGATTTTAGATTAACCAATTCCAAACCAGGTTAAAAGGAAGTGAAGTGGGTAAAGATAGTCGAAAATGCTATAAAATTACCGATTTTAGAGATTATTAGTACTTTTGGTGTGCATCTTAATTGAAAGGAGATGGCCATTGTAGATACATCAATAAACTGAAGGCCATTTTGGCTACAAAGGGCAAATGTCAAAAGGTTCTTGAGGGCTTGAGAGAGAGAGAGAGAGAGAGAGGCCACACACGGGGCCACTACTATTTGTTGATACACTAGACTATCGGCATCTTCTCTCAACAACACTATGCATAGGCTGAAGGCAAGGGTTACGTGTGGAGAGGTCAAGAGTTTAGGAAACTATTCATTTCAATAAAGAAGTTATAGAATATTATAACATCATAGAAACAATAACAAATTATTTTAAAGACTTGAAGCATTTAATAAAAATGAAATGATACAAAGATGGCATGCATAAGTTGAGATCTCTCTCTCTCTCTCTCTCTCTATATATATATATATGTGTGTGTGTGTGTGTGTGTGTGTGTGTGTGTGTGTGTGTGTGTGTGTGTGTGTGTGTGTGTGTGTGTGTTTAAATCTTAACTAATAAGACATAATTGAATTTTTACATTCAAAAGACAGCTGGCCAAGGAATAATGAACAGATATGTACAAAAATAACTTAGTATCAGAATTATTTAGGTACAATGATTGTAGGAAAGAGATCCTCTTTCAGTAAGACCAGTAGTAAAAGAACTTCCCCGTTCCTCAGTGAGTACTTCATTAAAGTAAGGTTGCTTGCCAAAGAAAAGAAAACCCTTCAAGATAGGATAGAGTTCGTACCTGCATCCACCCAAACAAGACAACAATTCAGTTAGCCTTGGATGTGTTTTATAGGTATCAATGGACCATATCAGTTGTTATCCATGTCCATCTTATAGGTTTTAGTTTCTTTAGACAAGCTAGGTTATTCATTAGACCTGGTATGTTTAGCAATCTTTTCTAATTACTTCACAAATGAGTGTTATAATCTACTTTCTAAATGGTGAAGTCCATTACGAATCAAACTATTTCGAGAGCCATAGCTTAGTAGCTATGTAACCATATACTTACCAGCAGAATTAAGCAATCCCATGGTATCAAAGGTACCCCTTTTAGACAAAGGGATGTGAAATCCGACTACTTTTTGTCAACCAAAGGTATCAGATGAGGGTGATGACTACCTCGTTTTTAACCAAATAAGATACCAGTACAACCGGTCAGCAGAGTAGCAAGACTCCTTCTTCTCAATGTGGAACCTTATTTTTAAGAGCAATAGCTTGCAAGCTATACCAAAGCCGAAAATAACCAGCTATATACTTACCTTCATCTTCCCAAGATATCCATAAGTCATTAACCACTTTTTCGGAACAGTAGTATCCCAAGAGATTAAGAACAGTAGCTCGATTATTATGCCAAGAGCCCAAAGTAGCTATACTTACCTTCAGAATTAATAGACCCATGATTTCATTATACCAGCTATTGGCATCCTTTTAAACAAAGACACGTAATATCCGGCCAAGTTCGTGCAAGGCTTTAGTTTATTTTCCATACTGTGTAACCATCCAACAACTGACTCTATGAGAAAGAACCAGTTAAAACTACGAAAAAACCAGTCATTATGCCGATTCTTGCAAAGCCCTGCAGCGGTTAGAATCAGAGCCTTACGACCAATCGGCCATCACAAAATGTTGCTTTCATTTACACAGTTGGGACAAAACAACAGTTCCCCGTCAAGCAATATTCATGTCCAAATGTAGCAAATGTTGAGAACGGCCATCAGGCCAAGCCAAACAATCACACTCACGCATACATATACACACCTACATACACTCACACACAACCATATATCAATTTATGCGGGGGTGAAGTTCTGCAGCGGCTTTTTATAGAGCCGACCCCTAGATTACATGCAAGCATTCCCTTTAACAAAAAACCATAAATCGTCTCAAATCCTAATCCATTTATGCCGGGTGCTACCATTTAACGAGCCTTGAAAAGCGAGCGAGGGATACAAAGCGAGCGAGACAAATGACTTGGAGATATCTTGTAGCTGAAATCCTAGTAATACTCGACTACGCTTAACTTTATTTCTTTTCCATGTTTGTATGCAAACTGTGTACGCTCCATTTCCTTTTTTTGCTTATTCCTCAACACCATGCAGGAATTTTACTGAGCATTTTTAGTTCTAGGTTATATTTATCCCCACTCTCTCCTTAAGTTAGTACTTACCACACACTTTTTGAAGGATTGATTAGCTCCAAGAGCGTGTTACTGAAGCGAGAAGAAACCAAAGAGTCCCATAAAATTTATCATTAGTAAAATGGCCATAGTCATCCGAAGGCCAACCCATAAACTACCTATATACCTGCACAACAATCGTGACATGCTTGCCATATGTTTAAGGCATAAACATCCATTACTTCTTTGTCATTAAAACCATAAACATAAAGCTTTTCAACATAAGAAATATTATGATTACAATCTTCTACAGAGACACACATATAATCAACTCACACTTCTCATACATAGATCATGACTAGAGAGAGTGTGTGTTCAAACATGAAAAATGACACTCTAAAATAACTAATGCACAAAAGCAAACTTTTCCAGTTCTCGTTAAGGAAACAACCAAAAAGAATACTCTTCAAATTGCTTAGTGACTCGACACCTAAAGTTTGCCGACTAAAAGTGAGAGAATGTGGTTTGATTTGACTCATTGCAAAGAGCTTTTGACTGCAAAAAAGTACACATAAATAACTTGGTTTGTCATTAAACATCATGATCTCCATACACCACCTTGGTTAAGTGGAAATAGAGAAAGAGGGAATAGAGGAAAGGGAGGGGGGGAGAGTAGGTTGTTGTGGATAGCTAGTACAACAAAAGTAAGTTGCCAAAATCGTATATAGATGATAGATAAAAAGAAAAACATGCTTAAATCGCTGGCATATGTTTTCCATACAAGGCCTAAAACATCTAGTTCTATATAGGATGAAGTTGATAGCTAAAAGGTGAAACTAGCTTAAGCACCCACTAGCACACGTCTTCCATGCAAGGCTTGGAATAACTCTATATTTGAGAGAGCAGCTTGATGCATAAATGCATGAACATTTGCATCCAATCCAAGAGTCCTTAAAAATACAAAGTATATATGCTTGCATGGAAAATAAGTACTTGCCTTTGCATCTCGTCTCACAAAGTCCTCACATGTACACCATGGAAATTGACTTATTGTGATGGAATATGAAATCCCATGTGCTTTTGATCCCTCTGACTCCAAGAAGAAAACGTGCACTTAGTTTGGGACTATTATACTCTCTCTAAGAACAGGTGCATGCATTTTAGTTGCCAAGCCAATCTTATCCTTGAAATCTTTGGTGAGTTTGCTTCTCCACTTGACCATTCTACCATCCCTCTTTTGTGGCCGTGTTGCACTTGCAGGAGGTTGAGATCGAAAGCTTTCTACAACTGCACCTTCTTGAGAGCCATCATCCATAACAAAGCCTGACTTTTGCAATAAACTTGTCTCTTCTAAAGATAGAAACGTTCCCTTTGAGATGGGCCACACCCCAGGTGCAGGACCTGGTGGAAAAATAACAGATCCATGCACATTCCAAGCATGTTGCACATTGTTATTGAAAAACAAAATGACCTGCTCTTGTGTGCCACCTGGGTATCTTCTTCTTCCCTTGAAGCAAGGGGCAGGAACACCATGCAATGTTGTTCCCCCATTTATGTTGATCTCAACCCCACACCTCTCACCTACATTAACAAGAAAAAATTTAAGACCATAGAGGAAAGGTTAGTGACCAAAAATGATAGATTCAATGTTGTACTTATAACCTGTCTCCTTGATTAACCCAAAACAACTCACTTTAGCCTTAGGATGTGCTCTCCTTATGGCCCAAGTGGACTCTACAACTTCAGACTCCTTTACCTACTGTACTTTGAAGCTTGGACATTGGAATATCTCTAGAGGTTGTGATGGTATTATATTCAGGTCTATGACTGTCAGTCTCATGAATCGGAGTTGAGTGATCCAACTTTCTTTTTCAACGCAAAATTACTTTCTCCATGGGCTGTCTCATATACTCCGAAGAGGCAAGACCTACTACATCCATTGTAGAAGCAGTCAAATCAATAACCTTCTTCTCAATAGCTCGAGTTGTGTGTCCTTCCATTAGCCTTTCAGCTAGTTGTTTCAAGTCCGGACCAATACCATGATATTTTCCATCCATAAAAGACTTATATTTTGCACTTTGCTACACTGCTAAGCATAAGTCAATGGCGGTAGCCTCATACAATGAGACGTACTTTGTTGCTCCATGTGCAGCACGAATACTTGCATGTTTAGATTCAGATAGGTTAGTTGATGGTACAAATCCCAAATCCTTGTGTTGTGTAAAAAACTGATCAATCCAATGTGATGCTCGTGCATCCCACCATGCAAGCCATAGTTGTAAGCTTTGTAGTTGTCCCTCAATAATGTGGTTGTCAGTCCAATAGTTTTGTATAGCTTGCTTACATCATTCTTTCTTCATCTCAGTAGGTGCACTTCTCCACTGCCTGCACATATACTTGTGCTCTTCTTGAAAGGCTGGCTTAATGCACTTCTTAGTGTGATCCACCACCATATTTGTCTCCCAATGAAACTGTTGGGATTAAAGCCCAAGTGGCCTCTTATACGGATATGGCCGGTCGTCCGTCTAACTCACTTATCACTAACTCTTTGTATATACTCACTTATACTTTTGTGGATAATAAAGTGAAGGAGATAACCCTTCAAACGAATTCTCTGTGTACTATCTAAGCTCTCTGTGTATCTGTGTGTGTGTGTGTGAGTCAATCTACGCTTCGCTCCGCGATTTCAATTGGTATCACACTCGGCGTTCCGAGAGTATTTCCAGTAGGCGACCTAGGGTTTTACCCCCCTTTTGAAGTTGTTTATGCCCTCAGAATTTTGTTTTGAGCACTACATCAAAAGATAGGTTTCAGCCGCAAAGAAACTCGTCCTGTGTAGATTGGCAAGCAGGAGGTGGTCGGCATCAATATCGGCATCAGCATACATCGCTCATTAGTCTTCAAAGCATCATCTATAGACCAGGTACACATATATATCATCAGATATATATATTACAGTCTGCATTGCTACTTCTTGTGCTTGCCAGGTTCCAGGGGAGGTGTGGCCATACAACGGCTTGACACCACTGGCATGTATTGCAGATTGATGTACTCTGATTGTGGGTCTTCTAGTTGTGAGTCATGCTAGCAGACAGACCGCCGCAGCGGTCATAGGACAGTGATTGGTCTATTGTAGGATGTATGCTAGTTCTGGGCAGTTTGCTGAGCCATCTATGAGGGTCGTGTGTGAGGGTTTTTTGAAGGCAAGCACTGGGGGTTGGGTTACCCAGTGTGAGGTGGATTAGGTTGCTGGAGTTCCCCTCTACATGCATCCTCTTCGGTGACTTTTATCCCATAGGATGTATGACTTTGTGTAGACAATGGATTGCATCTTATGCGTCAGGCCGTTGAGGCATTGTTCAGGGTTCAGTCTTGAGGCAAATACAGGTTCTGTGATCGCCCAGAAAGGAAACAGTGTATGCTTACAGGACATCATATTATAGAGATTTTTAGATTTGTCACTGGTCAGCTATTTATGATTGTTTTTTGACCTATCTTTTGGTTTCCAGAGCTCAGTTTACAGGGAAAACTCTATCAAAATTTTTCAAAATACTGAAAGTTCTTGAGGAGAGGTGTTTAGCTTGTTGTTTACAGCTTGTTTATTGTGTACAGAGTCCAGTTTACAAGGGAAACTCTGCCGGATTTTTCCCAGGAGTAAACAGTTTGGCAAATATGGCATCTTCTCAAAGTGAGACTCTTTACAACATAAAGAAGCTGGATGGCACAAACTTTCCATTCTGGAAGAAGCAGATTTGCCAGGTTTTGGTGTAGAAAAAACAAGTGAAGCCACTGAAGCTCAAAGGGGAGAGACCAGAAGGTATGGTTGAAGATGAGTGGGAAGAGCTTGACGAGTTAGCTTGTTCCACAATCATGCTGACACTGGCAAAAAATGTTTACTTGAACGTAGCAGAAGAGACTACAGCGTATGGCTTATGGCAAAATCTATGTGGTATGTACGAGAAACAAAGTGCTGCTTCTCAGATTTACTGGCTCAAGAAATTGGTGGATTTGAAGATGAAGGAAGGAACAGCCATGTCAAATCATCTCAATGAATTTCACACAATTTTTAGCCAGTTAATAACAAAGGAGATAGTCTTTCCAGATTCAGTGAAGGCTATGTTTCTCTTAATCACTTTTCCAGACAGTTGGGATACTTTCCGTACAGCGTTGAGTAATTTTGTCGCACCAGAAGGTCTTACAAGTGCCAATGTAGAAGGCAGCTTGCTCACAGAGGAAGTGAATAGGAAGAACATTGACAAAGGCAAAGGCAATAGTGCTTTGGTCATTCGAGGGAGACAATAGTCTAAAGAGAAGAAGGGTAAGAAGGCACAAAACCAAAGTAATTCTCGTGACTCGAAGTCAAAGGATGACATAGAATGCTACCATTGTGGCAAGAAGGGTCACATGAAGCGAGACTGTACGAAGTGGAAACAAGAAAAAGGCAAAACAAAGAGTTCTGAGCAAGATGAAAAGAAGAGTTCAATGAAGATTGAAGCAGTGAATGTCACAGGATCTGGTTCATACAGTGATTCTGGTATAGCAGTTGGTGACATCTTCCTCACAAGAAATCTTGATTCTGTTTTCTTGACTGCAGAGGATAGACATGCTATGAGTTATTGGATTATTGACTCAAGGGCATCTTTACATGTTTCTTCGCACAAAGAGTGGTTTACATCATATGTGGCTACTAAAGATTATGTCAGACTTGGCAATGAGCAGGTTTGTGACATACGTGGAGTGGAAGATGTGCAGTTGAAGTTTCAGAATGGCTCAAGAATGTCCGACATGTTCCAGCAATCCGAAAGAGCTTGATCAGTACAGGGAAGTTGGATGATGCGGGTTATGTGACAGTTTTTGGGAACAGCGCTTGGAAGATCTCCAAAGGTTCGATGACTATAGCACATGGCAGCAAGTCAGGAACTCTATACACATTACATGTTTCAGAGGTTAAAACATTTTTAATTAATGTGATTGAGCAGCCAAGTGTGTCATTGTGGCATCGTAGGCTGGGACATATGTCAAAAAGAGGAATGGAAATACTTTCTCATTATGGTTATTTGCCTGGCTTTCATTTCAAGATTTCGAGTTTTGTGAGCATTGTGTTTATGGTAAGCAAACACAGGAACCACACAGATCAAAGAGGAATCATAGGGACGAATGGTTAGCTCTTGTGCACAGTGATCTATGCGGACCAATGCCTAGTTTGTCACTAGGGGGAGCAGCGTACTTTTGTACATTCATAGATGACTATGCTCGCAAATTATGGGTTTACTTATTGAAGCACAAGGATGAGGTGCTCAAGGTCTTCAAGACATTCTTGCAGCTTGTGGAGAATCAGAGTGGTCACAAGTTGAAGTGCTTGAGAACTGACAATGGTGGAGAGTACGTTTCCAAAGCTTTTCAAGACTTTTGTGAAGCAAAAGGGATTAAGCGAAAACTTACTGCACCATATAATCCTTCATAAAATGGGGTTGCAGAACGTATGAATAGGACCAAACAAGAGAAGGTCAGAAGCATGTGATCAAATACTGAGTTGCCTGATGGATTTTGGGTGGAAGTAGTGGCGACAACAGTCCATTTGATCAATAGGTCTCCTAGTAGGGTTTTGGATAAGAGTGCAATGGCCGAGATGCTATGGACAGGCAAGGCACCTTCGTATAAGCATCTCAGAGTCTTTGGTTGTGAAGCTTATAGCCATATTCCTAAGGAGTTCAGGAATAAGTTAGAACCAAAGAGCAAGAAGTGTATATTTCTTGGCTACGCAGAATCGGGCGAGATGGGTTACCGGCTTTGGGATCCTGAGCCCAGAAAGCTTATTCGTAGCAATGATGTGCTTTTCAATCAAGCCAAGTTTCATGCTAAGCCAGAGAAGACAGAGGAGATCAGAAGAGTTGTCTTCAAGGAAGATGGACCTAGTGCTAGCACATCAAGACAGCATGGTCAGGCTCAGGAACAGCCTATAGTGGCTAGAGAGGCAGAATCAGTTGTGGTGAGACGTTCTGAGCGTGTCTCCAAACCACCTGATCGTCTTGTGCCATCTCTAAATTATGTTTGGCTCACAGATTGCGGAGAACCATCTTGTTACAAGGAAGCATTACAAGTGGTTGACTCGAAAAAATGGCAGTTGGCCATGCAGTCAGAGATGACAGCTCTGCATAAAAACCAGACATGGAAGCTAATTAAATTACCACAGGGCAAAAAGGCTCTACCTTGTAAATGGGTTTACAGGTATAAGATCACCGCTCATGATAGTCAGCCAAAGTACAAAGCAAGGCTTGTTGCCAAGGGCTTTAACACTAGAATGGTAACATGACACTTTTATGTCCTTGGACATTTTTGTGTCCTGTTAAGTGACCATTTTGCTTGAATTATTTGAAGAGTATGAAAATGAATTTCTAAGTGCTATATATCCACAAAGTTGCCTTATGAGATGAAAATAACTTAGCATTTTTTTTGGAGTATCTATATCACCATTAACCTTACTCTTGCATAACATTCTTGAACCTAAGCTCTGTGAAAAAACGGGTCCTGTTCGGCTTTTTTTCAATTTTTGGCAACTATACCACTCTAAACTTCCTGTTTGTGAGGTTAAGATGGCTAGAGGTTAGGCCTTCATAGTTCTCAACATGTTTTGATGCTTGTAGGGAGAGCTAAGTGTTAAAATTGAAAGTTATGACCAATTTACAAGAATTGCATAATCCTGTTTTTTAGCCAAAATTAGCACTTTTATGATTTTTTTGGTGGCTTTCTTGATATCCAAATTCAATTTTGATTGTGTAAGTGTAATGTATAACATAAAGCTAATCTTCCTTGAGTTTTGGGGGACCTAATATGCTATATAGCATAGCATATGATGATGGTTGAGTTTTTTTATTTGCTGAAGAATACGATACATTTTAGAGTAGCAAATATAACTTTCTCAATATTGCTACTTTCTTAGGCCAATTGTGTGTATTTTGTATGTAGTAACCATATCTAATCATAGACTACAAACTTGGCTAGATATTGAGTAGTTTCTATGGGTTTCTAGAGGTCATAATGCTAAACCCAGTTTTTTCATGTTTGCTGTATTTAGCACTTTATCATTGCCCCCAAGGTTCCAATTGTAAGAGATCCATTATCCTTTTGACATGCTCCATGGCTCCTTTTGAATGCAAAGGCCCAAAGGGAACTAAGAAAACATGTATATAAAATCTGTATTGAGCGTGACTATAGAAACTTTGATGATAGATCCGCAGAATGGCAAAAATGCAACTTTTTTGTACCTATTTTTTTTGCCCAAAAAAAAAATAGCGAGGTAAACGCAACCATATGTTTTGGTCACCAACCCATTGAAGTTAACGGGGCATTTTATCTCATGTCCTACAAAAATCCTCACTCTTACTTATATGCAATCAACCGTAAGAAATTGCTGTTTTGGGCAAAATGCATTGGTCCATCAACTTTGGAGGCTTGTAGTGACCAAGGGATGAGAAAAATTACAAGTTTCTCATTTTTTCCATATGTAGTAGTTATTGAACTATAAGCTCATGAAAGGATTTTTCAAAATGAGTGGATCTACGATGGTTTTGGAATTTTTTTCCAAAACCCTGAAAGGACACTTTTATGTCCTGTTAGGTTACTATTCTAGTGTTAAGCAAGAACAAGGAATTGACTCTGATGAAGTCTTCTCTCCAGTGGTTAAGATGACTACATTGAGATGCTTTCTTGCATTGGTTGCTACATTGGATTTGGTGTTGCACCAAATGGATGTCAAGACAACGTTCTTGCATGGTGATTTAGATGTGGAAATTTACATGCAGCAGCCAGAAGGGTTTGTTGAGAAAGGCAAGGAAGATTTGGTATGCCAGTTTTTAAAGAGTATTTATGGCTTAAAACAATCACCGAGGGCATGGTACCATAAGTTCCACCAGTTTATGCTTTCTCAAGGCTACAAATGTAGTGAGTTCGATCACTGTCTATATACAAAGAAGGCTATGGATGGCAGTTGGCTGATCCTTATTTTGTATGTGGATGACATGTTGATTTTGTTGGCAAACACTTGGAAGAAATTTCAGCTTTGAAGTCAAAGATGGCAAAATCGTTTGACATGAAAGACATGGGTGAGGCAAGTCATATACTTGGTATGCGCATTGAGAGAGACAAATCAAAGAAGTTGGTTTGGTTATCTCAAACAGAGTATATTGACAAGGTTTTGCAACGTTTCAATATGGATAAGGGAAAGGGGTTGAGTGTTCCCACCATGTGAAACTTAGCAAACAAGATTGTCTTGTGTCTGAGGAAGAAAAGGTTGAAATGGATAAGATTCCATATGCGTCTGCAGTGGGTAGTTTGATGTATGCAATGATTGCTACACGTCCAGATATTGCATTTGCAGTGGGAGTGGTTAGCAGATATATGTCAAATCCTGGCAAGAAACATTGGGAGGCAGTGAAAGGTATCATGAGATACTTAAAACATACAAAGAGTATGCGCATATGCTATGGTAGTCAGGATTTGAGTGTCAGAGGATACACTGACTCAGATTATGCAGGAGACTTGGATAAGAGGAGATCTACATGAGGCTATGTCTTTACATTGGCTGGAGGTGCCATATCATGGCGATCTCGATTACAAGATTGTGCTATGCAGTCTACTATAGAAGCTGAGTATGTTGCAGCAAATGAGGCATGCAAAGAGCTATTTGGCTTGGTAGATTGGTAGCAGACTTGGGAATCAAACTAGATATGCCAGAGTTATATTGTGATAGTCAAAGTGCTATACAATTGGCAAAGAATCCAATGTTCCATTCGAAGACTAAGCATATTGATGTGAAATATCACTTCATTAGGGAAGTACTTGAAGACAAGCAGATACAACTGTTGAAGATCCACACCAAGGACAATCCTACTGATATACTCACAAAGGGACTTCGAGGAGAGGGTTTTGTGCATTGTCGTGAGTTATTGAGCATTGGATAGATGGCAACCATGTAAATCTTTGTACATTTATGTTCATAGATTTACAATTACTTAAAGTGCCACATTGGACTTTAAGTGGGAGGTTGTTGGGATTAAATCCCAAGTGGCCTCTTATACGGATATGGCCGCCCGCCCGCCTAACTCACTTATCACTAACTCTTTGTGTATACTCACTTATACTTTTGTAAGGATAATAAAGTGCAGGAGATAACCCTTCAAACGAATTCTTTGCGTACTGTGTAAGCTCTCTATGTATCTGTGTGTGTGTGTGTGTGTGTGTGTGTGTGTGTGTGTGTGTGTGTGTGTGTGTGTGTGTGTGTGTGTGTGTGAGTCGATCTACGCTCCGCTCCGCGATTTCAGAAACTTGCAAGACCTCTCTTTCTCCTCCACCTTATTATTTGGACCACCAAAGTAGACTGTGCGCACTGCAATCCAATTTTGATGAGCCACATCTAACATGAAACCTATAAATTGAGAAAGTGGAAAACCATTTTGCACCATTTGGTTGTTTAACATTTTCCAAAATTGAACCTGAGCATGGTGATCTTGCACCTTAAACTCACAAGTTGCGATTATGAGCAACTCACGTACATGTGGATCATATACATGGGCTCCCATTGTGCACCACCCCTTCACCCGATGCACATGATCAAAATGCACCCATTGGTGCTCCAATGAGCCACCTGATTGCATTCAATTAACAAGATCCAGTCCTGAACCTAGACACTTAGATGACATCTTAAACACATGTGGCTAGCTATCATCACCAAGTTGATCAGGAAAAAGAACACTTTGGATAAATGGATATATGAATCTTTCTTTCAGTCTCCCATTGTCCCCTTGAAGAAAGTCTTTTCTAGCAGCCTGGATGGACCTTCTGATTCGAGCTTTTTGAGAGATAGGAGTAGTTTGATCTATTACTTTGTGCAAGTAACCCTCTGAAGAAGTCTTGTGAGAAGAACCATCCTCATGAATCAAAAGCTCCATGATCAAGTCCCTTGTGACTGAGACTTCAATTTGCTTGCATGTGCTAGAAGGCTCAATGGTTGCCCGCGTGAACACCTTATTGTGAACAACCTCCTCCACCTTTTTTGATAACCCCTTTGCCACTGGATGATTATGAAATCCCATGTGTATGGCACATCTTGTTGTGCCATCTCTAACTCGAGGGATATAGTAGTATATGAATGCTTGACAAGTTTTGATACATTCTAGTGATTCACCACAGTGCTTACAAAGAAGAACTCCATTTTCTTTGTTCAATGGCCCAATAGGTGGCACAGATTGAAGCTTGCCTTTCCATTGAGTCTCATTCACTGCTCCAAACATATCTACACAAGCACAATCAATGTTATAACACCTTAAGTGTCCACAATACCTACTTATTCTCACTATTCCTTTAAAGGCATCAACAGAGCTGGTCTTGTATGTTGTCAAAACATATCCATCAATCCTTTGCTCCATGCCTTTCATGTTAGAACCATCTTTGCAAGGTGGAAGCAAAACAAACACTAGCCATCAGATTCAAGCGGAATCTCATCAATTTTTTGACTAGCTTGTGCTGAAGAAAGAGCAACATGAAGAGAGCTCAACAGTGGAAGCTTTTGAAGACTTGAAAGAATGCTAATCTCTTTTTCTACCAACTTGTCACTTTTCTAGCTTGTAAACACCTCCATTGTTATCGAAGCTTATACCCATGACTTCCATCCTCTAATGAAACTATAGAAAGAGACACAACTACATCATCTATGGAAGTTGCTTCAGATAGAATAATGTCTTGGTCTGCAAGTTGAAAATGCTCCTTTAGAGCACTGAGACTAATATCACACATCTCTGTGTCATATCAAATTGAGATAACTCTTTCTTCATATGTAATAAGAACTGAGTGAGGCATTGTAAGAGTGAAGCATCCAGAGACAAATGCAGAGCTCGAGACAAGATAGGTTCGCTTTTAATATCCAAAGCCAGATCCATAGAAATCATTTTCTTGAGCCTTGAGAAAATGTCGAGAAAAAGTTGGCATTACTAATAAATGGGATGGCATTTAAAAAGTTCGTACAATCATCTATTTGATAGGGATGGACCAGGATCCATGTGCGTGTATGGCACACGTGTCAATGCAAGGAACTTGCCGATACACCGTGTGCGAGCCACAAATGGCTCCAAGCACACAACAAGCCTAAACTAGTAAGCTCAAAGAAGGCGATGGTGTGTCACTCACCGCTCTACGCTTGCTTCGTGGAGGATTCCTCGCCGCGAAGAAGGAGCCGCCGCTTCACCGCCGCCATCGTGACTTCGTAATGCTCGATCACCCACTCTCTCTCTCTCTCTCTCTCTCTCTCTCTCTCTCTCTCTCTCATACACACACACACAAGGAGGTGAAGAAGAAGAAGATGGAGATGGAGATGGAGCAAGAGCACTCTTTTATTGCACAAATGAGAGAATGAGTGAATTTTAGGTTTAGTTGACTTTTATATGAGCTCGCCCCATTCACACTTGGGCGCCCATGCTTAGCCAACTAATCCCTTGAATGTTCCAGTTCGAGTGCGCCTCTCATCGGCGATCACTCTTACCCTTTTCCTATTGGACTGACAAGCCCGGTACCTGACTCTACCAAATAAATAATACAATGTCCGTCGTAGGTTAGAACGTCCATTGTAGGTGATCGGGTGTCCGTGAGCCGTGAGGGTTAACATGCCCCCCTTCCTGATGTAGATTCTGTCCTCGGAAGCTATTGAGTTGAAGCTCATTGGTTGAGGTGGAAGAGCATTTGAGATGAATACCCTTAGCCTTCTTCAGTCACTGCAAAATCAAACAACATTGGCACAGTAATTGCATTCTCATAAGCGATTAAAAAGCATATGCAGTTTTAGGCTAACAAATTGATTGGTAACAGAATTTTACACAATTTGTCAGCAATAAACATTAAATTGCAATATAATCAAATGCATAAACGGATGTAAAGGTAAAAAATTAAACAAGTCTAGGGTCGCTAATTTAACGGTCGAAAGGCACTAGAGATCGACTATTAATACCATGGGTAAGCTTCTTAATTTTCTCTGGTCAATTAAGTTGTTTAATCGCGAGAGCCAAGTATTTCATGTTCGAGGGCTGACTAGAGGCTATACCTAGAAGACCTTGTAGTTAAGCTATGATAAAAGGAATTTCTCATGAAATCGTTGCCTGACTGATTACCTTCTCTTTGACCCCCCAAAGTCTTTTCACAGTGATTCAATTTTGATGTGTGTGCTTATTTTGTATGCCTTGGGTTTTTTGCTTTTCAAGGAAAAGCGCCCATACTGGGAACCTCTAGGGCTCTAGTACCATAGGCGATACATGTGAGTGAAGTACCCAATCAAGCTGAGATTTCTCTTCGAGCTTAAGATTTTAAATGTGGCACTTTGATTTTTTGTTGTTCATTTTCATCATTTTAATTTTGTAACTTTGGGGGGTCATATAACACTGATACACCTCCCCAGGCTCATCACACTAGTAAACTCCCTTTATAATACTTAAGCTAAAGGTCAATAGGGTCAAGCCCACTAGAAAGCCCTAGTACATTTCACGCAATGCTACCTAAATCGGATTAAGAACCTAAGTAACCATTGATTATTAGGAAGGTATTCCCCATGGTATTAAGAGAAGATCTCTAACACCTAACTTGGTCAAACTAGCTTAGTCGGACTTGCTTGATGTTTAAACCTAGAAAAGTGATCATGACAAAAATTAATAAATAATACAATGTCCGCCGTAG
This sequence comes from Adiantum capillus-veneris, assembly GCF_014529385.1. NCBI lineage: Eukaryota > Viridiplantae > Streptophyta > Polypodiopsida > Polypodiales > Pteridaceae > Adiantum > Adiantum capillus-veneris. The sequence goes on along the minus strand of NC_140953.1, from coordinate 72,385,978 downwards.
GTTAAAACGTCCGTCGTAGGTGATCGGGTGTCCGTGAGCCATGAGGGTTAACAATCCATGAGAGATAAAAGAACACAATTCACTAGGAAAGTGAAAGCTTTTGTCACAATTTATGAGGAAAGTAGCTTTTGATTTATGTTCACTTAAATTTTAAAACAATTCCTTTTGGTCTATGCCCATTAAAGTTTTAAGCATTTTTTTGTGAATATCAATTTTAATTTTTTGATTTTTAAATAATATTGTGCAAAAGTCACGCTCCAAGAACTGCTCTGTTTTTGCACTCTCCAAGAACTGCTCACAGGGGTCTGTGTTATTGCGTTTGAAAATGCTATCCTAACAAGGCCGGTGAGGAGAAATGAATCATTTTGTTTTCATCTGCTCACCAAGGGTTTCATTGTTGCGTTTGGAAAAGCAAATCTCAGAGTGTCGGGAGAGGGGACTTTATTTTGCTCACCAAGGGTTTTGTGCTTGCGTTGCAAACGCTTTCATGGGAGCACTGGTGAGACGTGAGTGTGGAGCTAAAGGCTCTGAGGTTGGAGGTTTTGAGTTTTTGAGGTTTTGAGTCCTCACCAAGGCTTTGAAGTTTGCGTTTGGAAACGCAACTTGGAGAAGCCAGGTGAGGAAGAATTGTTGGCAGATTTTTGCAGTTCCAAGCAGTTCCAAATAGTTCCACGCAGTTCGCAGATTTTCAGCTTGGGCAGTTCAAATCAGTTCCACGAAGTGCGTAGTTCTATCAGTGCGCAGGTTTTCAGCCAGTGCGTAGTTCGATCAGTGCGCAAATTCAGCCAGTGCGCAGGTGAGCCATCATAAATCTGTTTTTAATTAAAATCTTTTTTGAGCGACCTTATGGGTCAACTTATGAAAGCTTGACTAATCCTAGAAAAGCTTACACTTCGAGATGTTGTACTTACTTGCAATGCATTAATTGGGGGATATGCCCAGTAAAGTCAAGGTGGTGAGCAAGTGCTTGAGTGTTTCTCAAAGATGCAACAAGAGAGTCTACCTTCATATTGTTATATTTTTACTTTTTTCTTGAAGGCTTGCACCACTTTAAGTGCCATGGGTAAGGGTATAGAGATTTATGAGGAGATTGTTTATCGGGGGTTACAAGGAAGTAATATAGTACTTAAAAATTACACTAGGACATCATTTATAGCTGAACATGGCTATGGGAACAAAGCATTAATGTGTTTCGAACAAATGGTGCAAGAATGTGTGTATCCAAATGTAGCTACTTTTGTTTCAGCTTGAAAGCTTGTGGACGGCATGGGCTAGAAACAAAGGTGAAGAAATGCATGCAGAGATTCAAGAAGAACAGTGGGCGGAAGGAGACCTTGTTGTCGTTAGTAGAAGATTGATTAATATGTATGTCAAGTGAGGCTTGCTTTCAAAAGCATGCGAGTTTTTGATAAACTTCCAGCACATAATGCTTGCTCATGGACAAGATTGATCTCAGGCTATGTTGAACAAGAGCAGGTTAAGGAAGCATTAAAGTTTTTTGAGCAGATGCAACTTTATACTAAAAGTATGATGTGTATGCTACATGACCTCTTAATGTACCCTATGATATGGGTGGTGACTATATTGCTGATGCCTTATGTAAGGACGTCTTTTTCCCTTTCAACCTAGAGGGGTATGCTACAACACTTGGTCAAACGAGCACCGATTGGAAAATCTGTTTTTAATTAAAATCTGATCGTTAGAAATGAAATAGGGTGGGAGTGATTGAAATTGGAAGGGCCACACGCTATTCCTCAGGGCTTGGTGAAGACCTACGGAGGTGTTGGGATGATCGTCTCTTTTGCAATTGTCGCCTCTCAAACTATTGATTTATGTTGCTGGTGAAAATGCATTGCCCCGCTATGATGAGGGAGCTCATAAGTAAGTGGTTAGGAACTCAAGGTTGACATTCCAGGATGACCCATGTGTGCATTCACTTAGGATGAACCAGACATTGTTTCAAGGTGATAATTGGCGCCTATTCGTATCATTCGTGCGGCAGATGGCAGCTGGCAAGACTCATAATGAATGGGAGGAGGAACACAGAGCATCCGAGCTGGTTCATGCAACCAATCCTCTTGTATAGGAAGCTGCAGCGGCACTTGCTTAGATTTCTGCGCACATTCAAGGGTCATTTTCCTACATATATTGTGCATCTGTACCAATTTACATTCTCTACTACATAAGGTAGGTCTTCACATTGCCATTATTCACACTTTTGTCATACACACTGGGAGTCGAACCTTATTTTTGGACATTCGAGATCCTGCGAGCGACAGAGGTCCTTCCTTCATAGGATAGTGTTACATTCATGTCAGCACAACAGCTGTACTCATTGCCCATTGCAAGGCTCATATGCGAGCTCAAATATTTGTCATAATTTTCTAGTCAGAATTAGAAATATTAAATAGATGAACCTTTTTTGTTGGTGTTGCTCGCCTCTGTTGGGATGTCCATGATTTGTGATGGCATCCTGTGCAAGGTAAATAAGAAGTCTAAAGTGTGTAAATGAAAGTTCACTGAAAATTGCATTTGCTACAGAGAACTATATGCCAAAGAAGGGAACGTTTGTTGTCTCCACTTGTCTTTGCAATGGGGAAGAAACCTTGGTAACAGATATCATTAAGGCTTCTTGGGATCCTATGTGGTTGGAAGCAGATATGGAGTTTGAAAAAGAGGTGTCCTTAAAAAGAGAGCTGAAATTTATGTCAAAGAAAATGTTTTTTGTGTGGGAGGGGAATCACAAGACAAAGGCTTGGATGGAAGTTATAACCGAACTTTTTAAAGAGGATAAATCAAGACATGTGAGAGTTATGTGCACTCTCATAGATCCAAGGAAGGTTCCAGAGATAGCCCTTCTTGCTTCTTTGCAATGCATGAACGTGTAAGTTACATTTTTTGGTAATTTTGGTTGTGCATTGTTCTCTCAAACGTTTAATTAATAAGTTATCATATCCTTCTTTATGCAATAGGCTAAATGAGCATGCAGTGATTAAACCATTGCTTCGAGATGTGCTAATTAACACCAACAACATATGTGGGAGTGATACAAAAGAGTATATTGAGTCTTTAAAAGAGGAGGAGAATAAGTTAGTCAAAGGTTGCAGAAGCAAAGAGTCATGGTTTCCATTTTCAAGAGGTTACTTGGCAAGGCTTGTGTTTCAGGTACTTAATTATTATTTTTTTATATAGATGGATTTGGTGTATGCAATTATAACTTTTAGTTGTGGGATATGTAAAGGTTGAATATAACAAGGAAGTTGCATCGGCAACGGAAACAATTGAAAGAACTATGCTAGAAGAAGAAAGGGAGGATACGTTACGAAAGGAGAATTCAAAGATTCAGAAACGAATTTCGGATAGAATTGGCAAGGTGTGTTTATTAAACAAGTAATTGAGCTTATTTTTCATTTTGAGAATTTAGGTATATATAATTAAACTTCTGTCAGGTTTTACTTTGCATACATCCCAAACTGGGTGAGCAATGGAAAAAGACAGTGTTTGATTTGCAATTTGAGGGTAAAGACTCATATGTGACGTTGGAGAAACTTAGAATGCTTGCAACTTCTGATTTACAATCTGAAAAAAGAGTTAGAATTTTGAAACTATTAGAAGCTCCAAGAATTACAAGGGAGCAATACTTGATACCTACAAGAGAAGCTGATTTTAAAGGGTAAGTCAATTTATCATTTAGAAGTATTGGAAGACATTGGTATGTCTAAATGATAAATTCATGTTTTTGCATGTTAATTTGTGACAGTTGGTTGGTGAGAGAAATCTTTTTGGATAGGGTTGAAAGCATGGCCATGTCCTTACTTGAATCTTCACTTGAAAGCATGGAGGAGCCACCAACAATGCCACTAGACCCTACTTTAAGAAAGTATTTTGATAGAGTGAAGTTGGAAGCCCGTAAGTATATGTTTCAAATGTTGAGAAGTAGAGATGCAAGAGGGGATCTCAAATCATGAAAAAGTGGTAATGAGATAAAGGAGAATAAGTCCATGGAACTTGAAAAAGAGGCACAACATGTTGTTTTTAGGTAAATTGAATGCTCTTTTTAGCTTTGATTGATTTTGGTGTGCATTGATGTGAATGTTTTTTTTTAATATGTGTCTATTTTAGGTTTTTAAAACACCCTGTTGTCAAGAAGTTGCTTGCTGAAATACCAAGTGTTTGCAAGGCATGGTGTAAAGTGGATGACTCTCCTTTATGCATGTTTCCTTCTACCATGCAAGGATTGAGTAAATGGGAGATAGAAAATTTTCCATGGTGGATAGACTTTCCTTCGGGGAATCGTTTGGAGGAGGAGATTGATATGTATGAATTGCATGCTGGTAAGAGATCCACAGCTTCTACGACTACTTTGCACAAAGAGGCTACAAAGAAAGCATCAAAGAAATACATCACTAGCAAATCAAGAGGTTAGTCTTTTCTCTTTAAATACATTTTTTCTCCTTAAATACATTTGATACAAGTGTTACAAGCTTTTGGGTTCTCTTTGAATGTGTGTCGTTTTATGGGTTTTCTCTATATTAGGCTATGGTGAGAAAGACATTCATACTGAAGAGATTGCAGAAATTCTTGTAGAAAGTGATAATGTATTAGGTGAGTTTTTTTATATAAAAAGCATGATATCTTTGTGTGCTCATTTGGTTTCCTAAAGAGTATTTATGTGTGTGTGTGTGTGTAACTTGCAGAAGATTCAACTCTTGCAAAGGAATTTGTGACATATATTCACAATGGGCCATCAAAGATAGAATCTTATAGAGACACATGTTTTGAATCTATTTTTGGATGTTGTGTTGGTGATTATATTGAAATGGGTAGAGATTTTGAGGAGGGAAGAAAGCATGAGGCATATGGAAAGATGCATGAGTTTTTCAACTTGCATGCTTATAAAGACCATCATTATCATCATGGAGGGAAAAAAGTGAAATGGGCAGTAGGACTTGTTTTGATAGACTTTCCCACAAGTATGGTGGGAATAGATGTTGGCGAGGAGGTTCCTTTGTGGGATATGTTGACAGAGGATCATGTACGCTATGGTATCTCCATAGGGACTGCTAGTCTTACTAATGATGGTTGGTTGGTCATGATTAGCCCATTGGATGGTAATCCTACTTACATTAATTTTTTCTTAAAACATTTATTTTTTCTTTTCTTTTTTGAAAATTTTGTGGTTGAAACTTGTAGGTCCTTGCCTCACTTGGATTGAAAAGTATGCATATTGTCAAGGTCTAGTCATGGCAAGAAGAGTGGTGATGGGAAGCAAAATACCATATGGAGGTTGCAAACAAGGAGAAAATGCTCGCAGTGTGAGTAATTGCATAACAATTGATAGTACCAAGCTCTAAAAGTAATGGTTTGATGATTTAATACTACTACTTTTCTGTTGTGATGTGCATGATAGGTACGATGCAGCATACTCATATTTGCTCATCGAATGGGTTACTATCCAACTTTGTATTTTGAGGATAGTAAAGCTCTTTTCAAAGCTAATTCATTGCAAAGTGATGATGATTTTTGCGCTCATTACATGCCTGAAAGCAAGAAGACACAACATCCACAATCCTCTAGATTGATTCGTGGAGCAGTTCAAAAGAGTATGAGCTTCATGGCTTGTGTCCTACTCACTTTTTGTTCTCCAGGGGGTTTAGTGATTGACATGGATTGTGGTACGGCACCACTATCACATGCAGCCATGATATTGGGATATACATGCTTTACTTTTGACAATGATGCATCAATCATCAAGGATTTGGTGGAACCTATTAAGCTATCAAGTGAGAAGAGGCCAATTGCATCAAAGGAAAAAGAACGTACAAGAGGAGTGGAGGAGTTTGTGGTCAAACCGCTTGGAAATCCTTTTTTGATGGATGACTAGTAAGTTTTACATTGGGTGTCTCTTAGACCTATGTTGCTTACTTGCATGGATATTTGACTTATAAGTAACCTCTTGGTACTTTCTTTATTTAGTTTTTAGTTTTGAGATGGTGGATTGTGTGCCATAGACATGATGATGCTCTTTGTGGCCTTCTTTTGAATTTAGCTAGTCCTTTTATAATGTAGTTAGTAGCTATAGTATAAATAAGATTGATTTTCAGTCAATGCTCTTTCTTTATGTATGTTTGTTTATCAATGTGTATGTCATGAAAAGTTACTTTTTTCTTTGTGCCTTTGTTAAGCTTCAAGATAGGTGTCATTGTGGATATAACATTGATTGTTATTGG